>NC_057804.1:599724452-599732280 GCF_018294505.1 Triticum aestivum
GGTGCACGCCGTCCGCCTCCGGCCCCGAGTGCCCCGCACCGGCGCGGCCCCGTTCGCCCCGCGCCTCAGGCGAGCTCCGCCGCCGGCCGACCCCTCGCCGGAGGTCGCGCCCGACCCTAGCGCCGCCAACTCCCTTCGCCACACTGTCATCGCCTCACCTCCCCCGCGCCCCTCCAACTCCGGCCGGCCTCCTCCTCCTCCCGCAGCTCCGGCGAGTGTCCTCCGGCAATCCTCGGGATCCGTGTCGCCTGGATCCAGATCCAGAGAAGACCTAATGTTGACCCCGAAAATATCCGAAGTCCCGACATATTTTTACATTATCATGCCCTGTTCATCACATCATATCTCTGCATCCGTAGCTCCGTTTTGTGCGTGTAATATGTCAAATTGTTTGTCTCAATGAGTAATTCATTCCATTACATTGCATCATGTTCATTTGAGCTCATCTTGATGCCTAAATCTTCATTGCAAGAGTGCTAGGTGATGTTGTCTGCTGTCTGTTAACAGAACTTGCTCATTTGTCTTTTTTGCCATGATTGATGTGTGCATCCTATGAGGTTGATGTATACATGTGTTTTGAACTATGCCATGTCTTCTTTACAGAGGTGCTTACCATGTATTTTTGTGATCAATGTGGTCACTAGTACAAGCATGCAAACTAGGCTTCGTGTTGTTGCTGATTTTAGTCCCTGTTCTGCTGTTATTTTTATGCCATGTAAACTTGATGCTACAGAGAGATCCATGCATATTTTGAGATACTTAAGTAAGGATGTTTTGAACATATGGTTTTGCTCTATCCACTCATGCACCTGGTTGCAATTATGGAGTAGTCTAGCATGTCATTTTAGTGCTCTACTTTTGCTCCAAAATGTTTCCTGGCAGATTGTTTACATGTTATTCAATTTTGCCAAGGTTGTTGTAGTTGATCCTTGCATGCTATGAACTTGTTCTTGCCTTTGTTAGCTTCATAAATATGCCTTCTTACTGTTGGTTGCCTTGCTATGCCATGTAATGCTCTGTGGTGAGTGGTACAAGCATACCAACATGCCTTCATAATTTTTTTCCTGCCATGTAAGAATTTGTATTATAACTTGCTATGTTTACATGGGTGCCATCATATCTTCTGCTCCTTTTTGGCTCATGGTCAGTAAGGGACTTTTGTTCTACGCAATTAGTAGATTCATGCCATGCCTTTGTTTGACATAATAAGTTCCTGTAACATGTTGTTTGATAGCTCTAAACATTGCAACCTGATGTTATTTTCTGCAAAGTTTGAAATGTTATTATTTGCAATCTTGCCATGTGTGTTTGAGCATGTTCTAGTGATTTCTGGAGATAGCCCAGTGTGCATGTTTTGTTATGCTTTACATGTACATCATGTCCATTCCTTTTGTTCTCATGTTGGGGTGATGTAGCATGTTGTTTTGGTGCTTGCAATATGCCTAGTTGCTGTTTTGGACAGCTTGTCCTTTAAACTTGTATAGAGTGTGTGGAACCGTCGCTCCGTTTTGAGTGTGCTCTATATGAAACTTGCTTGATTTTGTATCTAGTTTCATATTATCATGTTGCATCCTTGTTTTGAGGTGTTTGGTTGATGTTTGGGTGCATTTTGCATCAATGCCATGTTTAACTTGTTTTGCTCATATCTTCTAGGCCGTAGCTCCAAACTAAATGAACTTTATATGTAACTTGACTAGAATCTCGTGTGGATCATCTTGGTTCATCTTTTAACTTGCTGTTTAACAACTTGAACATAAGGTTTATTCAGATCTGGACCAATTTCGAAGTATGCATATGAGGACTTACCGGAATTGTTATATGTTGTTCCCGGCCTCATTTAAACTTGCCTTGTTGTGTTGCTCTTGTTTGCATCATCTCTTGCCATGAGTAGCTTCATGTAGCCTTGTAATGCATCATGCTTGTTGTGCATCATGCCTTGTTCATGTGTGGTGTGTTTACCATGTTGTGTGCTTCTTTTCGATAGTTCCTGTTTCGTTGCGATCGTGAGGATTCGTTCGTCTACGCTTGGTTCGGCTTCATCCGTTCATCTTCTTCATGGACTCGTTCTTCTTCCTTGCGGGATTTCAGGCAAGATGACCGCTACCCTGGTTCTCACTACTATCATTGCTATGCTAGTTGCTTCGTTCTATCGCTATGATGCGTTACCTATCTTTTGCTCATCAAGCCTCCCAAATTGCCATGAACCTCTAACCTTTGACACCCTTCCTAGCAGACCATTGCTTGGCTATGTTACCGCATTGCTCAACCCCTCTTATAGCGTTATTAGTTGCAGGTGAAGTTGAAGATTGCTCCATGGTGGACAGGATTTTGGTTGGGATATCATAATATCTCTTATTTTATTAATGCATCTATATACTTGGTAAAGGGTGGAAGGCTCGGCCTTATGCCTGGTGTTTTGTTCCACTCTTGCCGCCCTAGTTTCCGTCATACCGGTGTTATGTTCCCGGATTTTGCGTTCCTTACGCGGTTGGGTGATTTATGGGACCCCCTTGACAGTTCGCTTTGAATAAAACTCCTCCAGCAAGGCCCAACCTTGGTTTTACCATTTGCCTCACCACCACCTATATTTCCCTTGGGAGTAATTAACCCAAGGGTCATCTTATTATAGCCCCCCCGGGCCAGTGCTTGTCTAAGTGTTGGTCCAAACTATAGCACCGGGCGGGACCATCCCTTGGCAACTTGGGTTACGTCGGTACCTGTACGCTTAGCTTATCCGGTGTTGCCCTGAGAACGAGATATGTGCAGCTCCTATCGGGATTGTAGGCGCATCGGGCGGTCTTGCTGGTCTTGTTTTACCATTGTCGAAATGTCTTGTAAACCGGGATTCCGAGTCTGATCGGGTCTTCCTGGGAGAAGGTATATCCTTCGTTGATCGCGAGAGCTTATCATGGGCTAAGTTGGGACACCCCTGCAGGGTATAATCTTTCGAAAGCCGTGCCTACGGTTATAGGCAGATGGGAATTTGTTAATGTCCAGTTGTAGATAACTTGACACCAGATCCGAATTAAAACGCATCAACCGTGTGTGTAGCCGTGATTGTCTCTTTTCGGCGGAGTTCGGGAAGTGAACACGGTTTCTGGGTTATGTTTGACGTAAGTAGGAGTTCAGGATCACTTCTTGATCATTGCTAGCTTCACGACTGTTCCTTTGCCTCTCTTCTCGCTCTTATTTGCGTATGTTAGCCACCATATATGCTTAGTCGCTGCTGCAACCTCACCACTTTACCCCTTCCTTTCCCTTTAAGCTTTGCTAGTCTTGATACCCATGGTAATGGGATTGCTGAGTCCTCGTGGCTCACAGATTACTACAACAACAGTTGCAGGTACAGGTTATGCGATGATCATGACGCGAGAGCGATGTTTGCTTGTTTTGGAGTTCTTCTGCTTCTTCTTTGATCAGGGGATAGGTTCCAGGTCGGCAGCCTGGGCTAGCAGGGTGGATGTCGTTTGAGTTTCTGTTTGTGTTTGATCCATAGTCGGATGTTGCTCTTATGTAAGATGATGTTGTATTCGTGTGGCATTGTATGCCTTTTGTATGTATCCCCATCTATTATGTAATGTTGATGTAATGATATCCACCTTGCAAAAGCGTTTCAATATGCGGGTCTATCCTTGGTGGGACCTTCGAGTTCCTTTTGTATAGGGTCGCATATTGGGCATGATAAGTTGGTATCAGAGCCTCGACCGACCCTAGGAGCCCCCTTGATTGATCGTGTAGTCTGGCCGTTGTTGAGTTGAGAAAAAAAACTGATTTTGGAGTCTAGTTATATCGGAGAGTAGGAATTCTTTTTACTCCTCAGCCACTTCGTCGCTCTGGTGAGGAATCTTGACGTAGGTGTTTTGAATTACTCCTCTTCCCCATCAAATTTTTCTTTAGGATCACGCAGTTGGTTGTCCGATCGTTGGTTCTCAGCTCTTTTGATCCGGTGCATTTCTCCACAAGTTGACTCGAGCCTCTTCATCATTGAGTTCAATCCTCAGCTGTTTTCTTATTCCCACCTACCCACCCCTTTTCCTTCTTGGAAACTGGAGTCTGTAATCGAGTATCCATCCTACTCGTGTGAAGTCTTTGCTTTCTTTCCTCTATGATTTCAACCGGTGTTTTCTCTTCAAGTTACTCGTCGATTCCCCGTCCCAGTTACCTTTCTTTTCCCGCCCTCCCACCCTCTTCTTCCCGGAGCCTAAGTCTTTTTCGAACATCAATTTTCATTCGTGCGGAGCCTCTCCAGTCTTCCCTCAATCATTTCAACTGGTGAATTCTCGTCTCGGTGGACATTCTTCATCTCTTTTCTTCTCCGGTGCATTCAATTCAAGTTTTTCGGTAGTGATTATATTGTTTTCCTCGGATCAAGTATCTTCCCTGCTCGTTTGCCTCTCACCATTCAATCATCCCGGAGTTCAAGCCATCTCAGGAGATCCGTCTATGTTCCAATTAATTCGAGGTTGTCACCTCATTCAAATATTTCAATTGTTCCGGTGCATCATCTCCTCTTTAATAATTTTCAACAGTGTTTTCTTTTAGTGGGCCCTAACCCACAGGTCTTTTCCAGGATCTTACCTGACTCTTCTAATTATTCCCCGGAGTTATTCTCAATTCTTTTCAAGTGTGACGTAAGAATGAATTTCATCATTCAGATGCTTTTCCAAGATCGATTTCCAATCATTTCATTGTTGGCTCAACCTTTCGGTTTTTCATCCTCCCGGAGTATCTCAGTAATTTTGGTGGCGTTTCCCATCGTCATTTCAAGACCGAAGAAGAGTTTTTCCTCTAAATCTTGCCCGCTCTCCCTAAGATTCGTGGTTCTAGCTTCTGGTTACCCTCTCGAATTATTCCATTTGTTAGATATTCTTTTCTTACCCATCCGGAGTAGGTCAGAAGTTGTTTTCCCATTTCTTTTCATCGCAGGCAATCATTCCAGTTACCGTTATCCAATTATCTCGATGCTTCATTCAAGTGTTCTTTAATCAGCTCATGATCTCTTTGTTCTTTTGCATCTAAATCCCCTCAAGCATATTTGTCTTCTAATTCTTCCGGTGATTATTCCTCTTTCGTCAGTCATTTCTGAATTCTTACGGTGGTTCATTCAGATTCTTTTTCCTTTGTTATTGTATCAATCCATTCCTTCTTTCAATCCTACCGGTGGTTCATGAAGACCTTCTCCAGTTTGCGATATGTCACTTCTAAATCCTTTTCAAGAAGAATAAGTAATATGCAAAATCCATTGTTTGTCATCAATTTAATTTTATGAAGGATAAGCATACAATAAATCTTATTCTTATTTCATCCAAGTTAGTAATCCCTTCCTTAGAGTTTGTTCTTGGTGAATAAACTCTAGTTCCAAGTGTTTTCATCTTTTCTCTTCCCGAGTTTAAATTTCCTCGGCCATTTCGTCGGAATCCCCATCTTAATCATCGCAAGGCTTTAATCTTATCCTTTTAATCTTTCATTCTATCTCATCATCTTTTTGTCAACGGAGTTCTTCATGGTGGTTCTTCATGATTCAATTCATTCTTCAAGAGTTCATCAAGATTTTGTTGGAGGAGTTCAAGTATCTCTTCTTCTTGCGTCTCAAAGTGCAATTAATTCTCCGTATTTCTTTTGAAGTGGAGTTTTGCATTTCTTCGTTGTTCCCAGATATTCAAGCATTTGGTTGTGGCATAATTTCACCTCAAGTTTTTGAGTTGTTTTGGATAAGACCACAACAAGCTTATTCTTTTTGTTGTTAATTTTCTCAACAACTCCATTCAATCCTTCCTTCTAAGTTCATTTCATTCCATTCTTTTAATTCTTCCGGAGGCTTTGCGTTGTTCATCTCGTCAAGTGCCATCCCATCTTGTGAAGTTCCTGTTCTATTCCTTCCATTTTCAACCGGAGCACTGCCTAAATCCTTTCAGTCTTATTCGTTTCTTATCTTGTTCTAACCGGAGTGGTTTCATAGTCTATCTGATTCCGTGAGTTTTCGATTCTCGTCATTCTCGTCATTCCTCTCTTCTTCTCAAGTGCTCTCGATTCCTTGCTTTTTCTTTGAGTTCTTGTTTCACCTCATCCCTTTTCCCTTCCGTCTCGGTCCTTAGATCTCGGAACGAGATCTCTTGTTAGTGGAGGAGTGTTGTAATGCCCCGGATCCGATGCGCCAAGTGTCTGCCAGTTATTCGCCATTGTTGCCATGTCATTTGCTTGCATGTTGCATTTTGCCATGTCATAATTTGCATTGTGTCATCATGTGCATTGCATTGCGTTGCATACATGTTCATTTCATGCATCGGAGCATTTTCCCCGTTGTCCGTTTTGCAATCCGGCACTCCTATGCCCTCCGGCGTTCCCCTTTTGTCTCTCGTTGTGAGCGGGTGATTAAACTTTCTCGGAATGGCCCGAGGTTTGCCAAGCGGCCTTGGTATAGCACCGGTAGACCGCCTGTCAAGTTTCGTGCCATTTGGAGGTCGTTTGATACCCCAACGGTTAACCGGGTAACTGTAAAAGCCTCTTTTGTGTTGCAGCCCAACACCCCTCCAAAGTGGCCCAAAACCCAGCAAACTCCCCTCCATGCTCTCGGTCGTTCGATCACGATCGCGTGGCCGAAAACCGCTCCTCATTTGGACTCTCCTAGCTCCCTCTACCTATATATATGCCCTCCCCCCAAAAATTCACGGTTGAAAACCCTAGATCCATCCCTTCCGCGCCACCGGACACGTCCGGCCGCAGCCGGACATGTCCGCCGCTGCCCCCTCAGCCAATCGCCTCCTGCCACGTGGCGTCCCCGCGGCCGCCTCGCCGCCGGCCAGCGGAGCCCATCACGGGCCTGAAGGAAATATGCCCTAGAGGCAATAAGAAAGTTATTATTTGTTTCCTTATTTCATGATAAATGTTTATTATTCATGCTAGAATTGTATTAACCGGAAACATGATACATGTGTGAATACATAGACAAACATATAGTCACTAGTATGCCTCTACTTCACTAGCTCATTAATCAAAGATGGTTATGTTTCCTAACCATAGACATGTGTTGTCATTTGATTAATGGGATCACATCATTAGGAGAATGATGTGATTGACATGACCCATTCCGTTAGCCTAGCACTTGATCGTTTAGTATATCGCTATTGCTTTCTTCATGACTTATACATGTTCCTGTAACTATGAGATTATGCAACTCCCGTTTGCCAGAGGAACACTTTTGGTGCTACCAAACGTCACAACGTAAACTGGGTGATTATAGAGTACTACAGGTGTCTCCGAAGGTACATGTTGAGTTGGCGTATTTCGAGATTAGGTTTTGTCACTCCGATTGTCGGAGAGGTATCTCTGGGCCCTCTCGGTAATGCACATCACTACAAGCCTTGCAAGCAATGTGACCAAATGAGTTGGTTACGGAATGATGCATTACGGAACGAGTAAAGAGACTTGCCGATAACGAGATTGAACTAGGTATTGGATACCGATGATCAAAACTCGGGCAAGTAACATACCGATGACAAAGGGAACAACGTATGTTGTTATGTGGTTTGACCGATAAAGATCTTCGTAGAATATGTAGGAACCAATATGGGCATCCAGGTTCCGCTATTGGTTATTGACCGAGAATAGTTCTAGGTCATGTCTACATAGTTCTCGAACCCGTAGGGTCTGCACGCTTAAAGTTACGATGACAGTTTTATTATGAGTTTATAAGTTTTGATGTACTGAAGTTTGTTCGGAGTCCCGGATGTGATCACGGACATGACGAGGAGTCTCGAAATGGTCGAGACATAAAGATTGATATATTGGACGACTATATTCGGACACCGGAAGTGTTCCCGGTGATTTT
>NC_057804.1:599732566-599740103 GCF_018294505.1 Triticum aestivum
CCTCTCTCCCTCTGGTCCGAATTGGACTAGGAGGGGGGCGGCGCCCCCCTCTTTCCTTCCCCCTCTCCCCCTTCTTTTCCCCTCCTAGTAGGAGTAGGAAAGGAGGAGTCCTACTCCTACTAGGAGGAGGACTCCTCCTCCTGGCGCACCCACAAGGGCCGGCCGGCCTCCCCCCTCCCTCCTTTATATACGGGGGCGGGGGGGGGCACCCCATAGACACACAAGTTGATCTATGGATCATTCCTTAGCCGTGTGCGGTGCCCTCCTCCACCATATTCCACCTCGGTCATATCGTCGCGGAGTTTAGGCGAAGCCCTGCGCCGGTAGAACATCATCATCGTCACCACGCTATCGTGCTGACGGAACTCATCCCCGAAGCTTTGCTGGATCGGAGCCCGTGGATCGTCATCGAGCTGAACGTGTGCTGAACTCGGAGGTGCCGTATGTTCGGTGCTTGGATCGGTCGGATCGTGAAGACGTATGACTACATCAACCTCGTTGTGCTAACGCTTCCGCTTACGGTCTACGAGGGTACGTGGACAACACTCTCCCCTCTCGTTGCTATGCCATCACCATGATCTTGCGTGTGCGTAGGAAATTTTTTGAAATTACTACGTTCCCCAATAGTGGCATCCGAGCCTAGGTTTTATGCGTTGATGTTATATGCACGAGTAGAACACAAGTGAGTTGTGGGCGATACAAGTCATACTGCTTACCAGCATGTCATACTTTGGTTCGGCGGTATTGTGAGATGAGGCGGCCCGGACCGACATTACGCGTACGCTTACACGAGACTGGTTTCACCATTAGGAGCACTCGTGCTTAAAGGTGGCTGGCGGGTGTCTGTCTCTCTCACTTTAGCTGAATCGAGTGTGGCTACGCCCGGTCCTTGCGAAGGTTAAAACAGCACCAACTTGACGAACTATCGTTGTGGTTTTGATGCATAGGTAAGAACGGTTCTTGCTAAGCCCGTAGCAGCCACGTAAAATTTGCAACAACAAAGTAGAGGACGTCTAACTTGTTTTTGCAGGGCATGCTGTGATGTGATATGGTCAAGACGTGATGCTATATTTTATTGTATGAGATGATCATGTTTTGTAACCGAAGTTATCGGCAACTGGCAGGAGCCATATGGTTGTCGCTTTATTGTATGAAATGCAAACGCCCTGTAATTGCTTTACTTTATCACTAAGCGGTAGCGATAGTCGTAGAAGCAATAAATGGCGTAACAACAACGATTCTACGATGGAGATCAAGGTGTCGCGCCGGTGACGATGGTGATCACGACGGTGCTTCGAAGATGGAGATCACAAGCACAAGATGATGATGGCCATATCATATCACTTATATTGATTGCATGTGATGTTTATCCTTTATGCATCTTATCTTGCTTTTATTGACGGTAGCATTTTAAGATGATCTCTCACTAATTATCAAGAAGTGTTCTCCCTGAGTATGCACCGTTGCGAAAGTTCTTCGTGCTGAGACACCACGTGATGATCGGGTGTGATAGGCTCTACGTTCAAATACAACGGGTGCAAAACAGTTGCACACGCGGAATACTCTGGTTAAACTTGACGAGCCTAGCATATACAGATATGGCCTCGGAACACGGAGACCGAAAGGTCGAACGTGAATCATATAGTAGATATGATCACCATAGTGATGTTCACCATTGAAACTACTCCATCTCACGTGATGATCGGACATGGTTTAGTTGATTTGGATCACGTGATCACTTAGATGACTAGAGAGATGTCTGTCTAAGTGGGAGTTCTTAAGTAATATGATTAATTGAACTTAAATTTATCATGAACTTAGTCCTGGTAGTATGTTGCAAATTATGTTGTAGATAAATAGCTTGCGTTGTTGCTTTCATATGTTTATTTTGATATGTTCCTAGAGAAAATTGTGTTGAAAGATGTAGTACCAATGATGCGGATTGGATCCGTGATCTGAGGTTTATCCTCATTGCTGCACAGAAGAATTATGTCCTTAATGCACCGCTAGGTGACAGACCTATTGTAGGAGCAGATGCAGACATTATGAACGTTTGGCTGGCTCAATATGATGACTACTTGATAGTTAAGTGCACCATGCTTAATGGCTTAGAATCGGGACTTCAAAGACGTTTTGAACGTCATGGACCATATGAGATGTTCTAGGAATTGAAGTTAATATTTCAAGCAAATACCCGAGTTGAGAGATATGAAGTCTCCAACAAGTTCTATATCTAAAAGATGGAGGAGAACTGCTCAACTAGTGAGCAAGTGCTTAGATTGTCTGAGTACTACAATCGCTTGAATCAAGTGGGAGTTAATCTTCCAGATAAGATAGTGATTGATAGAGTTCTCTAGTCACCATCACCAAGTTAGTAGAACTTCGTGATGAACTATAATATGCAAGGGATGATGAAAACAATTCCCAAGCTCTTCACGATGCAAAAATCGGCGAAGGTAGAAATCAAAGAAAAACATCAAAGTGTTGATGGTGGACAAGATCACTAGTTTCAAGAAAAAGGGCAAAGGGAAGAAGGGGAACTTCAAGAAGAACAGCAAGCAAGTTGTTGCTCAAGTGAAGAAGCCCAAGTCTGGACCTAAGCCTAAGACTAAGTGATTCTACTGCAAAGGGACTGGTCACTGGAAGTGGAACTACCCCAAGTATTTGGCGGATAAGAAGGATGGCAAAAGTGAACAAAGGTATATTGGATATACATGTTATTGATGTGTACTTTACTAGTGTTTATAGCAACCCCTCGGCATTTTGATACTGGTTCAGTTGCTAAGAGTAGTAACTCGAAATGGGAGTTGCAGAATAAACAGAAAATAGTAAAAAGGCGAGGTGACAATGTGTGTTGGAAGTAGTTCCAAGATTGATATTATCATCATCGCACACTCCCTATACTTTCGGGATTAGTGTTGAAACTAAATAAGTGTTATTTGGTGTTTGCGTTGAGCATGAATATGATTTGATCATGTTTATTGCAATACGGTTATTCATTTAAGTAAGAGAATAAATTGTTGTTCTGTTTACATGAATAAAACCTTATGTGGTTACACACCCAATGAAAATGGTTCGTTGGATCTCCATCGTAGTGATACACATATTCATAATATTGAAACCAAAAGATGCAAAGTTAATAATGATAGTGCAACTTATTTGTGGCACTGTCGTTTGGGTCATATCGGTGTAAAGCGCATGAAGAAACTCCATGCTGATGGGCTTTTGGAATCACTTGATTATGAATCACTTGATGCTTGCGAACCATGCCTTATGGGCAAGATGACTAAAGACTCCGTTCTCCGGAACAATAGAGCGAGCAACTGACTTATTGGAAATAATACATACTGATGTATGCGATCCGATGAGTGTTGAGGCTCGCGGCAAGTATCATTATTTTCTGACCTTCACAGATGATTTGAGCAAATATGAGTATATCTACTTGATGAAACATAAGTCTGAAATAGTTGAAAGGTTCAAAGAATTTCAGAGTGAAGTGGAGAATCATCGTAACAAGAAAATAAAGTATCTGTGATTTGATCGCGGAGACAAATATTTGAGTTACGAGTTTGGTCTTCAATTAAAACAATGTGGAATAGTTTCACAAAATCACGCCACCTGGAACACCACAATTTAATGGTGTGTCCGAACATCGTAATCGTACTTTACTAGATATGGTGCGATCTATGATATCTCTTATTGGTTTACCACTATCGTTTTGGGGTTACGCATTAGAGACAGCTGCATTCACGTTTAATAGGGCACCATCTAAATCCGTTGAGACGACACCGTATGAACTATGGTTTAGCAGTAAACCTAAGCTGTCGTTTCTTAAAGCTTGGAGTTGTGATGCTTATATGAAAAAAAGGTTTTCAACCTGATAAGGTCGAACCCAAATCGGAGAAGTGCGTCTTCATAGAATACCCAAAGGTAACTATTGGGTACACCTTCTATCACAGATCCGAAAGCAAGATGCGTTGCTAAGATGGATCCTTTCTAGAGAAGGAGTTTCTCTCGAAAGAAGTGAGTGGGAGGAAAGTAGAACTTGATAAGTTAATTGTACCTTCTCCCTTATTGGAAAGTAGTTCATCACAGAAATCAGTTCCAGTGATTCCTACACAAATTAGTGATGAAGCTAATGATGATCATCATGAAACTTCAGATCAAGTTACTACAAAACCTCGTAGGTCTTCCAGAGTAAGATCCGCACCAGAGTGCTACGGTAATCTTGTTCCGGAAGTCATGTTACTAGACCATGATAAACTTACGAACTATGAGGAAGCGATGATGAGCCCAGATTCCGCGAAATGGCTTGAGACCATAAATCTGAGATATGATCCATGTATGAGAACAAAGTATGGACTTTGATTGACTTGCTCGATGATCAGCAAGCCATGTTAAATAAATGTATCTTCAAGAGGAAGACAGACACTGATAGTAGTGTTACTATCTACTAAGCTCGACTTGTTGCGAAAGGTTTTCGACAAGTTCAAGGTATTGAACACGATGAGATTTTCTCACTCGTATCGAAGCTTAAGTCTGTCCGAATCATGTTAGCAATTGCCACATTTTATGAAATCTGGCAAATGGACGTCAAAACTGCATTCTTTCATGGATTTATTAAAGAAGAGTTGTATATGATGCAACCAGAAGGTTTTGTCAATCCTAAAGGTGCTAACAAAATGTGCAAGCTCCAGTGATCCATCAATGGACTGGTGCAAGCATCTCGGAGTTGGAATGTACGCTTTGATGAGTTGATCAAAGCATATGGTTTTATACGGACTTTTGGAAAGACCTGTATTTACAAGAAAGTGAGTGGGAGCACTACAGCATTTCTGATAAGTATATGTGAATGACATATTATTAATTGGAAATGATGTAGAATTTTCTGGAAAGCATAAAGGAGTGTTTGAAAGAAGTTTTTCAAAGCAAGACCTCGGTGAAGCTGCTTACACATTGAGCATCAAGATCTATATAGATAGATCAAGACGCTTGATAAGATTTTTCAATGAGTACATACCTTGATAAATTTTTGAAATAGTTCAAAATGGAACAGTCAAAGAAGGAGTTCTTGCCTGTGATGCAAAGGTATGAAGTTGAGTAAGACTCAAGACCCGACCATGGCAGAAAATAGAAAGAGAATGAAAAGTCATTCCCTATGCCTCAGTCATAGGTTCTATAAAGTATGATATGTTGTGAACCAGACCTATTGTATACCTTGCTCTGAGTTTGGCAAAGGAATACAATTTTGATCTAAGAGTAGATCACTAGACAGCGGTCAAGAATATCCTTAGTGAGGACTAAGGAAATGTTTCTCGATTATGGAGGTGATAAAAGAGCTCGTCGTAAAAGTTACATCTATGCAAGCTTTTACACCAATGCAGATGACTCTAAGTCTCAATCTGGATACATATTAAAGTGGGAGCAATTAGCTAGAGTAGCTCCATGCAGAACATTGTGGACATAGAATATTTGCGAAATACATACGGCTCTGAATATGACAGACCCGTTGACTAAGCTTCTCTCACGAGCAAAACATGATCATACCTTAGTACTCCTTTGGGTGTTAATCACATAGCGATGTGAACTAGATTATTGACTCTAGTAAATCCTTTGGGTGTTGATCACATGACGATGTGAACTATGGGTATTAATCACATACAGATGTGAATATTGGTGTTGAATCACATGCTGATGTGAACTAGATTATTGACTCTAGTGCAAGTGGGAGACTGAAGGAAATATGCCCTAGAGGCAATAATAAAGTTATTATTTATTTCCTTATTTCATGATAAATGTTTATTATTCATGCTAGAATTGTATTAACCGGAAACATGATACATGTGTGAATACATAGACAAACATATAGTCACTAGTATGCCTCTACTTGACTAGCTCATTAATCAAAGATGGTTATGTTTCCTAACCATAGACATGTGTTGTCATTTGATTAATGGGATCACATCATTAGGAGAATGATGTGATTGACATGACCCATTCCGTTAGCCTAGCACTTGATCGTTTAGTATGTTGCTATTGCTTTCTTCATGACTTATACATGTTCCTGTAACTATGAGATTATGCAACTCCCGTTTGCCAGAGGAACACTTTGGGTGCTACCAAACGTTACAACGTAACTGGGTGATTATAAAGGAGTACTACAGGTGTCTCCGAAGGTACATGTTGAGTTGGCGTATTTCGAGATTAGGTTTTTTCACTCCGATTGTCGGAGAGGTATCTCTGGGCCCTCTCGGTAATGCACATCACTACAAGCCTTGCAAGAAATGTGACCAAATGAGTTGGTTACGGAATGATGCATTACGGAACGAGTAAAGGGACTTGCCGATAACGAGATTGAACTAGGTATTGGATACCGACGATCAAATCTCGGGCAAGTAACATACCGATGACAAAGGGAACAACGTATGTTGTTATGCGGTTTGACCGATAAAGATCTTCGTAGAATATGTAGGAACCAATATGGGCATCCAGGTTCCGCTATTGGTTATTGACCGAGAATAGTTCTAGGTCATGTCTACATAGTTCTCGAACCCGTAGGGTCCACACGCTTAAAGTTACGATGATAGTTTTATTATGAGTTTATAAGTTTTGATGTACTGAAGTTTGTTCGGAGTCCCGGATGTGATCACGGACATGACGAGGAGTCTCAAAATGGTCGAGACATAAAGATTGATATATTGGACGACTATATTCAGACACCGAAAGTGTTCCGGGTGATTTCGGAGAAAACCGGAGTGCCGGAGGGTTACCGGAAACCCCCGGGAGAGTTAATGGGCCACATGGGCCTTGGTGGGAAGAGAGAGGGGCGGCCAGGGAGGGCCGCGCGCCCCCTATCCCTCTGGTCCGAATTGGACTAGGAGGGGGGCGGCGCCCCCCTCTTTCCTTCCCCCCTCTCCCCCTTCCTTTCCCCTCCTAGTAGGAGTAGGAAAGGAGGAGTCCTACTCCTACTAGGAGGAGGACTCCTCCTCCTGGCGCGACCACAAGGGCCGGCCGGCCTCCCCCCTCCCTCCTTTATATACGGGGGCGGGGGGGGCACCCCATAGACACACAAGTTGATCTACGGATCGTTCCTTAGCCGTGTGCGGTGCACCCCTCCACCATATTCCACCTCAGTCATATCGTCGTGGAGTTTAGGCGAAGCCCTGCGCCGGTAGAACATCATCATCGTCACCACGCCGTCGTGCTGATGGAAGTCATCCCCGAAGCTTTGCTGGATTGGAGCCCGGGGATCGTCATCGAGCTGAACGTGTGCTGAACTCGGAGGTGCGTATGTTCGGTGCTTGGATCGGTTGGATCGTGAAGACGTACGACTACATCAACCGCGTTGTGCTAACGCTTCCGCTTATGGTCTACGAGGGTACGTGGACAACACTCTCCCCTCTCATTGCTATGCCATCCCCATGATCTTGCGTGTGCGTAGGAAATTTTTTGAAATTACTACGTTCCCCAACAAGGCCCGCGCGGGCCCTCGCGCCGCCGCCGCCCGGCCCGGCTTCCGCCGCCGCCGCCCGTCCAT
>NC_057804.1:599740391-599754807 GCF_018294505.1 Triticum aestivum
TGGCTTCCGCCGCCGACCTCCGTCGCGTCGTCTCGCGCGCCCGCCGAGCGCCGCCCCCGCACCTCCTCGTCTGCGCCCCTCCGTCTCCGCCGGTGCACGCCGTCCGCCTCCGGCCCCGCCGGCCGGTCCCTCGCCGGAGGCCGCGCCCGACCCCAACGCCGCCAACTCCCTCCGCTGCGCCGTCATCGCCTCACCTCCCCCGCGCCCCTCCAACTCCGGCCGGCCTCCTCCTCCTCTCGCAGCTCCGGCGAGTGTCCTCCGGCGATCCTTGGGATCCGTGTCGCCCGGATCCAGATCCAGAGAAGACCTAAGGTTGACCCCGAAAATATCCTAAGTCCCGACATATTTTTACATTATCATGCCCCGTTCATCACATCATATCTCTGCATCCGTAGCTCCGTTTTGTGCGTGTAATATGTCAAATTGTTTGTCTCAACGAGTACTTCATTCCATTCCATTGTGTCATGTTCATTTGAGCTCATCTTGATGCCTGAATATTCGTTGCAAGAGTGCTAGGTGATGTTGTCTGCTGTCTGTTAACAGAACTTGCTCATTTGTCTTTTTTGCCATGATTGATGTGTGCATCCTATGAGGTTGATGTCTACATGTGTTTTGAACTATGCCAAGTCTTCTTTACAGAGGTGCTTACCATGTATTTTTGTGATCAATGTGGTGACTAGCACAAGCATGCAAACTAGGCTTCGTGTTGTTGCTGATTTTAGTCCTTGTTCTGCTGTTATTGTTATGCCATGTAAACTTGATGCTACAGAGAGATCCATGCATATTTTGAGATACTTCAGTAAGGATGTTTTGAACATATGGTTTTGCTCTGTCCATTCATGCCCCTGGTTGCAATTATGGAGTAGTCTAGCATGTCATTTTTGTGCTCTACGTTTGCTCCAAAATGTTTCCTGACAGATTGTTTACATGTTATTCAGTTTTGCCAAGGTTGTTGTAGTTGATCCTTGCATGCTATGAACTTGTTCTTGCCTTGGTTAGCTTCATAAACATGCCTTCTTACTGTTGGTTGCCTTGCTATGCCATGTAATGCTCTGTGGTGAGTGGTACAAGCTCACCAACATGCCTTCATAATTCTGTTCCTGCTATGTATGAATTTGTATTATAACTTGCTACGTTTACATGGGTGCCATCATATCTTCTGGTCCTTTTTGGCTCATGGTCAGTAAGGGACTTTTGTTCTATGCAATTAGTAGGTTCATGCCATGCCTTTGTTTGACATAATAAGTTCCTGTAACATGTTGTTTGATAGCTCTAAACATTGCAACCTGATGTTATTTTCTACAAAGTCTGAACTGTTATTATTTGCAATCTTGCCATGTGTGTTTGAGCATGTTCTAGTGATTTCTGGAGATAGCTCAGTGTTCATGTTTTGTTATGCTTTACTTGTACATCATGTACATGCCTTTTGTTCTCATGTTGGGATGCTGTAGCATGTTGTTTTGGTGCTTGCAATATGCCTAGTTGCTGTTTTGGACAGCTTGTATAGAGTGTATGTGTGGAACCGTTGCTCCGTTTTGAGTATGCTCTATATGAAACTTGCTTGATTTTGTATTTAGTTTCTTATTATCATGTTGCATCCTTGTTTTGAGGTGTTTGCTTGATGTTTGGGTGCATTTTGCATCAATGCCATGTTTAACTTGTTTTGCTCATATCTTCTAGGCCGTAGCTCCGAACTAAATGAACTTTATATGTAACTTGACTAGAATCTCATGTAGATCATCTTGGTTCATCTTAACTTGCTGTTTAACAACTTGAACATAAGGTTTATTCAGATCTGGACCAATTTCGAAGTATGCATATGAGGACTTACCGGAATTGTTATATGTTTTTCCCGGCCTCATTTAAACTTGCCTTGTAGTGCCGCTCTTGTTTGCATCATTTCTTGCCATGAGTAGCTTCATGTAGCCTTGTCATGCATCATGCTTGTTGTGCATCATGCCTTGTTCATGTGTGGTGTTTTTACCATGTTGTGTGCTTCTTTTCGATAGTTCCTGTTTCGTTGCGATCGTGAAGATTCGTTCGTCTACGCTTGGTTCGGCTTCATCCGTTCGTCTTCTTCATGGACTTGTTCTTCTTCCTTGCGGGATTTCAGGCAAGATGACCGCTACCCTGGATCTCACTACTATCATTGCTATGCTAGTTGCTTCGTTCTATCGCTATGTTGCGTTACCTATCTTTTGCTCATCAAGCCTCCCAAATTGCGATGAACCTCTAACCTTTGACACCCTTCCTAGCAAACCATTGCTTGGCTATGTTACCTCTTTGCTCAGCCCCTCTTATAGCGTTGTTAGTTGCAGGTGAAGTTGAAGATTGCTCCATGGTGAACAGGATTTTGGTTGGGATATCACAATATCCCTTATTTTATTAATGCATCTATATACTTGGTAAAGGGTGGAAGGCTCGGCCTTATGCCTGGTGTTTTGTTCCACTCTTGCCGCCCTAGTTTCCGTCATACCGGTGTTATGATCCCGGATTTTGCGTTCCTTACGCGGTTGGGTGATTTATGGGACCCCCTTGACAGTTCGCTTTGAATAAAACTCCTCCAGCAAGGCCCAACCTTGGTTTTACCATTTGCCTCCACCACCTATATTTCCCATGGGAGTAATTAACCCAAGGGTCATCTTATTATAGCCCCCCCCCCCGGGCCAGTGCTTGTCTAAGTGTTGGTCCAAACTATAGCACCGGGCGGGACCATCCCTTGGCAACTTGGGTTACGTCGGTACCTATATGCTTAGCTTATCCGGTGTTGCCCTGAGAACGAGATATGTGCAGCTCCTATTGGGATTGTCGGCGCATCAGGCGGTCTTGCTGGTCTTGTTTTACCATTGTCGAAATGTCTTGTAAACCGGGATTCCGAGTCTGATCGAGTCTTCCTGGGAGAAGGTATATCCTTCGTTGATCGTGAGAGCTTATCATGGGCTAAGTTGGGACACCCCTGCAGGGTATAATCTTTCGAAAGCGGTGCCTGCGGTTATAGGCAGATGGGAATTTGTTAATGTCCGGTTGTAGATAACTTGACACCAGATCAGAATTAAAATGCATCAACCGTGTGTGTAGCCGTGATGGTCTCTTTTCGGCGGAGTCCCGGAAGTGAACACGGTTTCTGGGTTATGTTTGACGTAAGTAGGAGTTCAGGATCACTTCTTGATCATTGCTAGCTTCACGACCGTTCCTTTGCCTCTCTTCTCGCTCTTATTTGCTTATGTTAGCCACCATATATGCTTAGTCGCTGCTGCAACCTCACCAATTTACCCCTTCCTTTCCCATTAAGCTTTGCTAGTCTTGATACCCATGGTAATGGGATTGCTGAGTCCTCGTGGATCACAGATTACTACAACAACAGTTGCATGTACAGGTTATGTGATGATCATGACGCGAGAGCGATGTTTGCTTGTTTTGGAGTTCTTCTGCTTCTTCTTCGATCAGGGGATAGGTTCCAGGTCGGTAGCCTGGGCTAGCAGGGTGGATGTCGTTTGAGTTTCTGTTTGTGTTTCATCTGTAGTCGGATGTTGCTCTTATGTAAGATGATGTTGTATTCGTGTGGCATTGTATGCCTTTTGTATGTATCCCCATCTATTATGTAATGTTGATGTAATGATATCCACCTTGCAAAAGTGTTTCAATATGCGGGTCTATCCTTGGTGGGACCTTCGAGTTCCTTTTGGATAGGGTCGCATATTGGGCGTGACACCCACCCCCACTTTATTTCAATGACAAGTATTTTCAGACGGAGGGAGTACAAGATTCGACTCCATGAAGTAGCTTTACCTCTAACAATAGAAAAAATAGGTGACGTTGGACCATCCGATCGAGTGGGGCTGAGAGGTAGAAAATGATGCACATGCAGCGACGTAGCGAGCCTGGGGAAGTAGAGCTAAGGCGGTTTCGAACGAAGATGTACCTGAAGGTCGTCGGCATGTGGATAGGTGGGCGGCGGGAGGCCGGATCCGCCCACACGCAACGACGAAGGGATCGAAGGACCTCCCGCGCCGGCGCTCGGCCAGAGATAACCATGCGGTCGGCAGTGGGTCTCCTCCCTCGCTGTCGACGACGGCCTAAACGCTGCCCCTCCTCCCCTTCACCGGTGGAGGGGGATACGTCCGGATCTGTAACCAGCGGTGAGGATAGAAAGCCAGTGTTTTTTGAAGGGAGAAAGGCAGTGTTACTACCCCTATCTTGTTTAGACATGGAGAGGATGAGAGTGTGTGAATAGAGCAGCCCTAGCAAGCAAGCGCTGAAGCTCTGGCCTATATATAAGTAGTGGGGTAGTTTTCCTTTTTCACTCCATCAAAACAATCGTTTAAAATTGTGTACTACTACATGCCAGGTCACGGTTTTTTTTAGTTGTTGATTGTTTTTTGAAATAGCTACCCGCTTGTTCCAACTGGTGTTATGGTGTGCCAGGTCGCACTTTGTATCGTTCAAGTCTGGTACTACAAGTCCCTCCATTAAATGAACAACCACCCCCTCGTAAAAATTGTGAACAAGACCACGGCTAAAATTAGCGGAAACGTGGGTTGCCCCAACATGCATTATTATTTATATTTTCTACTCCCTCCATTCCTAAATATAAGTCTTTTTTATTGGCCACACCTAAGAAAAGATTTTTTTTAATAACAGTGAACCCCACATGTCATAGACACAAAAATTGTGGCAAGATTCCCTTAGGCAAGCCAAAGTTTGTCTAACAATTTGAGCAACTCAGGTTAGGCAAGTGTGGCAAGTGTGGGAAAAATAATGTGGCAACATAAGACAAACATAGTCACAATCCAAACAGCCCCGTGATTTTTTGTGACATGCATGAAAATTTGGTGAGTTAAATTTATAGTCAAAATTTGGCAAGGTGCATCAAATCAACACATGCAAGTATCAAAAGGAAAGTCACGGCATGCATGCATGAGTTGTACTCCCTCCGTTTCCAAATATAAGTCTTTTTAGAGATTGCAACAACTGACTACTCCCTCCATTCCTAAATGTAAGTATTTTTAGGGATTCCACTACAAACTACATACGGATGTATATAGACATATTTTAGAGTGTAGATTCACTCATTTTGTTTCGTATGTAGTTCATAGTGAAATCTCTAAAAAGACTTACATTTTGGAACAGAGGAGTACATACGAAGAAGAATATGTCTACTCCTACATACGAAGTAGCCCATTTGAAATGTGTAAAAAGACTTTTATCGAGTGAAGTGCTTTGATGTGTCGCGTCAACTCGTACAAGACCGAGAAATTTGATTACTACGACGCCCTCTCCCTCGCGGACTGAGCTTCCGGTGCCTTAACTGCACCTGCCTTTGGCTGCATGATAGGTGGGCCAACCACCTGTTGGGCCCACCTGTCATGGACGCAAAGGCAGGAGCAGTAAGTAGAAGCTTTCGCTACACGCTATCCCTCCCGCACGAGGTGGATGGACATGCAGCAGTGGATTCGATACTGTAGAAGTAGGAGTAACATCATTGTTCATCTTCTCAAAGAGGTGAAGAGCCAAGCCCAGACTGAACGTGGCAGTTGCGAACGCTCGCGTGGTGCGGTTCCTTGGAGTACTAGCCAGGCTCTTGCATGAGACAAAATTGCTATTGTTTAACAATTAAACTCCATTATCCATTGGTTGATACTCATTTTGCATAGGTCCACGCGCTTAGCACCATTTCCTCCTGGGGTCACCAATATTTATTTGCTAAGTAATAGCATTCCATGCAATGAACTAGCCATTGCAAGTCATTAAAAGCATGCACACCTCTCATCTCTTATTGGTTGATACGTATGTCAACAAACAAGAAACAAGGTAGAAGTTAATGCACCGCGCCTAAGTGTTTTGGGACTATTTGGTTTTCGTAAGATGACTTACACACCTAAACGGAGGGAGTAGTATAGACCTGTAAACCGGAAAGGAGTATTTTCCTTTCTAGAGATTTCAACAAGTGACTAGACTTCGGCTCAAAAAAAACAAGTGACTAGACTACACCGTGTGCAGTACCCCCTCCCTTCTGGTTTATAGGGCTCAAATCCCAAATCTCATGAACCAAGGCATTTTGCTATTGGAGGAATGTATCTTGTACTTTACAAAACTACCCTAATTAAACTCATGCATTAATTACGTAGTTCTCTCGTTTTCCTCTCCGCCTTGGTCGCGGTGCACAATATTGAGCACTCCTATATGACTAGCCGCTCTATCTACATGCGGGACATTTCAAAGCATCCGGGCCCGCGTGCCATCCACCAAATCACAGCGAGGTGCTACAGTCGAGACTCACCTGTCACCCCGGTGTGGCCGTCATGACCCGTCATATCACAAAACCCACACCTTTACCAGCAGTGGTAAGGTGGCCTCCAAGTTGGACTGGACGAAGCAACCATCATTTCATTGGAACGCTCGTTCAAGCCCTTTCTTCCCTTTCTTGAAGAAAACCTCACTCCAGGCTAATCACTTCTGCCATTTTTCTTCTCTACCAACGAAGGAAAGGTGGGCGAATCAGTTATGCTGCTATATTTTCATTCCAATAATCTTCTTTTTGTGAAGCACCGACCGATTCTCACATCCTATTATTTTTCCGTTTTCATTGCGTTTGTGGTTTCCTTTCGATTGCTTTTTGTTTGTCAGTTCATTGATGGATCCTGGAGCACTAGGCAAAGAGTTGCCGGTAGACAACCCACTGGAGACAGCGATCTCCAGGAAGCGAGCACCGACCAACGAGTTGACCATGTTGGTGGGCCAACCCATGGAGACGAAGAACTCCAAGAAACAAGCACTGGCCAAAGAGTTGAGGACGTTGGCGGACGAACTCCTCAAAGAAAGTTGGAAGAACAGCAAGGACCCCATCGTGCCTACCCCAGGAACTCTGATTGCACCTATGTGAGGCTCAAGACCGAGTTTGAGGAGATAGTCGCCGTTGAGAAGCAGTATTTCCCTGCCAAGGTGATGGCCCCCATCGAGGACGACGAGATGGCCCCCGGAGGGATGAGATCCCCCGGTGAGCTGCACAAGGTAAAAAAATAATGGCTTATTACCATAGTTGTGGTTTTTGATTATTTGCAATGTGCTTGCTTTTTGATTATTTGCAATGTGCTTGCTAATATGTTAGGGTTGTGCAGGTGCCGGTGGTTGTCCTTGATGATTCCGATGTCGTGGCCTGTCCTGTTGGCATCACCCCGGAGATCGATTCCAATGCCGCTGTCCATCCTGTGGACATCGCCCCAAAGATCGATTCTGATGTCGCGGTCAGTCATGTGGACATCGCCCCAGAAATCGATTCCCATGCCGTTGTCCGTGCTATGGTCATTGCCCGAGAGATCAATGACAAGAAATAGTTGGTCGTGCTAATCCTTCAGGGTAGTTTGCATTGCCCTATGTTTAATTACCAGAATGATGCGTGTTATCAAACCATCTTAGGGCTAGTGCACTGTCTTGTGTGGGAGGATCTTGCTACTTTTGTTTGATAGTGAATCATGCGATGAATCATGTGAACCCTCTCCGAGTTATGGAAACAGATGTATCCTCACCAGCTTTTGATGTAATATATGGCATGCTTAGATGTAAGTTTGAACTGTTTATCATATAAGCAGGGCTTGTTTGAAGATTCTTGGTGTTAGTAGGCTAGCTACTTTGCGAGCTATAGTACTTGCAAAACACTCACTGAAGAGAAACGTTGGGGCTGATGAGCTCGTGGTACGCTTATACTTATCCCTCGTTGATCGACCAATAGCCCTAGATCCTAAAATTGTAGGCTTAGCGATCGATCAGACAATAGTCGACATACATTCAGGCCTCATTTGGTTCATAGGGTAGGAAAATCGTAGCAAAAGTACAGAGAACGTATAACACAAAATCATAGCAGTGCAGAGACGTACTCCCTCCGTTCCAAAATAGATGACCTAGGCGGGCTAGTTTGGCCTAGTGAGTTTCAGTGATATGACGTGGTACAGTGTCGTCCAGTCTTCGCGTATGGTAGCAGTATTGCGGGTACAATAAGTTTTCTTGAAGAAGCGGAATTCAACGAAGTCATGATGGTTCCTTCGTTCGAACAACTTACAGTGGGAAAGGTTGGGCATGCGATACGACTGGGGTAGACCAGGATAATTTTGTGCATGGCAGGTGGACCAAGATGGTCAACGTCCCACATGTCGGCGAATGAAAGTATTCTTTCCGATATAGAGGACGAGCAACGAGTATTCATTGTTTATTTTTGATGAAAGCTATTGTCTCCACTGTTACTCCTTGACTTTGTCAATGCCTCTCTCTCCTCCACATAAGCGGGGACTACTTGTTGTGCATGCAGCGGGCAGCTGACGTCTTGAGGAGCCAGGGCGGTGAGAGCGGGCTCCGGAAGCGGTCCGGACTCCAGCATGGCCCACCTCACATTATCACCATATATTTCTTGGAGTCCGTGCGCGGCGGGCGGGCGATCTCTTCTCCCTCCCCCGTTTCTCTCTTCTCAGCTGACGCCCACCGAGCGATTAGATTTCGGCTATCGATGGTTTATTCTTTTTTGAGGAATCGACGGTTTATTCAATTACGGTCCCACATGTCAGTGAAATTTCAAGACAACGTGTGTACCCTCTGGTGAGCGGCGTGTGAGCTGGACTGTCGGGGTTGCAACGCGTACGAGTCATAAGTGTACCACCTTTTCCTTTAGAACTTGTGAAGCGTAACATTTTCGCACGATCGATCGATAAAAATCCAGAAAAAAATGACGAGGGCGGTGCTTTCCCGCTCGTTAGGCGGGCTACTTCGAGTGATATGACGTGCTACAGTGTCGTCCACCTGCTCCATTTTTATGTAAGCAATAGTTTACACTCTTACACGAGAGGAGTGCGAAACACCGCGGATCTGATTTTGATCGAGGGATAACTGTTCCCTGCCAAATAATGGAGGATTGTTAGCGATTATAGCATGATAGTTAGGGCATCTCCAGCGCTGGCCCACAAATTTACACCGACATCTGTCCGAGGACACTGATGGATGCCATCCGATGCTGCCCGCATACCTTTCGACAACTATATGAACTAACCGGACGAAATTCGTGCAAAAAAGCAAATTTCAAATTAACCAGATCAAATTAACCGGATCAAATTAACCGGATCAAATTCATTACATTTCGAAAACTTTTCCTACAAACTGGACGAAATTCATTACATATTTCGCACAAACCGTACTAAACCTACTATAAACCTAATCTAAACGATCGCCGACGCCCGACCACCATGTCCGGACATGAACCCGAGAAAGCCGGCCATTGCCTTTGCCTCCTCCTCATCCGCCTGGATAACCTCCTCCTCCGGCCGGAGCACAAGGTTATGAAGATTTCCGCCTCCACGTCGTCATCAAGCGACTAATCGGCCGCCGATGTTTACCCCACCAAGCTTGGCATCGACTGAGTGGAGTAGCGGTGGCCTTCCCGGGACCAGAGTGGCGGTGACCTACCATGTACTACTCTTCCTCGCTGCTGGCTGCGCCAGTGCACGCGCGTCGGCTTCGTGGTCGTGGCGGCGGAGGGCGGCCCGGGGGGTGCCGACGATCTCCTTCGTTTGCTCCTGCGACAGTACGTCGAAGAGAGCTTTGGAGCGCGCCCGGAGCGGAGCCGCCGATGTCCCTCGTCTGCTCCTGCGACAGTACGTCCAAGAGAGCTTCGGAGCGCCAGGAGGCCATGGTTGAAGTGGTGCCAACAGAAGGAAGGGGCCGGAGGAGAATAAGTGTCGGTCTTTGGCTATGGATGGGAGCTGGGGCTCAAGTTAATATAGCGGGCGAATGGCAATGAGCCTCGGCAGACGGATGGACAACTGGCGCCAGAGTAGGTTCGTCGGGCGTGAATGCAGACGCTGCTTCAATGACTTAACTACAGATGCGTTTGGGTTACTGACATGTGGGCCCAACGGGCGTCTGGCCCGCATGTCAGTGACACACCAATTGCACCTGCAGTTAAGTCCGGTGAATGCGGCATTGACATTCTGGAGAGACGATGACTGTTTCAGGCGGGAAGCGCGCGCTAGCGATGGAAGGGGTTTCGGTGTGCAGTGGCACTAAGATCGATCGCTCACGATAGTACATACTCCGTACCATACTACCATAGTACCCTCTCTAGCTTAGGCTGTTTTATAGATTGTCATTGTGATGGACGATATACATGAGCAAGGCGGTCCGAGTATGACCGTTGGTGTTCAGCCAGGTGAATACATGCCCGGCTTTCGCGTAGGCCTCCATCAAACGTCTAAATAGTAATGTCAGGCACCGCCGGGGCACGCAGGTGATGGGCTCGCCGTTTGCGTTGCTCCATGAGCAGGACTTTGATTTAGAGGGCAATGTGCATGCATTAGCATGCTTTGATAGTGTGAGCGTGAGTGTCTGACGCGAAGTATTTCATTTTCATTTGGCTGACGAGGGTGCGTTGCAGCGACGAGTCCGTGGTTTGATTCCCCACATACGCATAATTTTGGTTTTTACAGTATTTCTTTCTCCATTCACAGGTAGGCCCGCGTAGATAGATAAAGAACACGAGCTGATGAGGCGCATGCGGACTGTTTAACTGGTCAACCATACAAATACGGAGCTATACCTGAGCCAGAGACCGTATAATCACCATATCTCGTATACAATGATCAAAGTGAGCTATCAAGACAAGTTCGATGACTGCCAATGCATTTTACTCGGTAATGAATGACCAGGATTGAAGGGGAATCCTAATTTGCTTCGTCTTCTGTCCTTGAGCTCTTGACAAACCAATGCACTATATGGTTGTCCCGCCACTCCACCCCAGAGCTCTCACCAAGTGTCGTTCATGCAACCGCGCCACCAACTAACCGGTAAGGCAGCGATGGCATCGCGTCGCACCGAGTTCCTCGCCGCTCATGAACGCACACAAAATGGTAGGGAAGTGATGGCATCCCGCCGTGCCGAGTTCATCGCCGCTCGCGACCTCACACCTATGTGGGAGGAATTTGAAGATGCCAAGGCCGAATGGGCGGTAGAGCAAGAGGCGGCCAAAGCCGCACAGAGGGAGCAAAAAAGTCAGAAAGCACTCAAGAAAAGAGAGGCCCGCTGCCGCAAGAAAGAAAAGGATGCACGCGCTGCTGCGGAGAGGTCGGTGGAGATCCAAGCACGGTGGGGTGTCGCCGACAAAGCCGGGAAGGAGAACGGCGGCGTCTGGCCAGCATGTGAGAAGTAGTAGTACTAGTAGTTAGTGTGTGTGTCTGTGTATGAGTACGAGCATGTACCAGTACTACTAGTTACTACTGTAGTTTTTTGAGCAAATTACCAGTACATTAGCCTAGACTAAATGGAAAAATTCCTATCCTATGCATAAAATGGCATCTCTTTCTCTATAGGAATTGAGATGCATGTCATCTCACTTCCTATGATTTTCATATTCCTATCCTATGAATGAAAGGAGGCCTCTGTTGGAGTAAATACTGTAGCTAGCAGTACTGCTGGTACAGTAGTTTTCTTCAAGAAGCGGAATTCAACGAAGTCATGATGGTTCCTTCGTCCGAGCAACTTCAAAGTGGGAAGTGGGCCTTTGATTTGACGGCTCATTAGTCATTGTTACTGCGGCGCGACGACATGGGTGACTCTCCCTTGGAGTTTTGCGTGCATGGCAAGTGGACCAGGATGGTCGACGTCCCACATGTTGGCGAACGAAAATATTCTTTCCGATATCGAGGAGCAAGGAAACTGCATGGTATAGTATCACTGTTGATTGGTTCGCAAAAAAATAGTATCACTACCGATTTATAATTATTTTTTATTTCTGATGAATGCTAGCGTTTTAACTCTTACGACGAAGGGTGCCAAACACGGCACGTACTGGATGTCCCACACCTCAGCGAAAGGAGTGGGACATGAACAGCGTGGTAGAGCCCAGCGTAAAAAAACAGCATGGTAGAGCGTCTCCACTTCTTCCACTTCTGGGTCGGAGACCACATGTAGTAGTACTTAGTGGTATGAATGATACAAAGTGCGACCTGGAGAGAAAGACACGTCTAGTTGGAAGGTCTCGGGGCATACACGTAAACAAATATAAAAGTTAATATGTGCCTCCAACTAATATAGTAGTAGTAGAGTACTTAGGCACGTACTCCATAATATCACTGTGCATTGCACGTACAACATTTAGTGGTAGTACGTACTAAGAGACAAACGCCGCCCAAGTGTTCCCTTCTTGACCTACTTTTGGGTGTTTGGCAGAGTGTATGGAGGGTGCATGAGTCCACACTAGTTTAGCACAAATACACTAGAAGCATGCATGAAGAGGGGTGTTGAGTTGAGCATGCATGAAGAGGGAACAACTATGCTCAGACGAGAACGCAACCAAACACACCATGTATGCCACGCATGTTCATACCATTTGTGCCTTTCTACTTCACTTACTGCGCTACATTACTCAGGTTCGTACGTCCACTCCTGGGTACATGTCCGTCTCGTAGTTCCAGTGCCACGTGTTCTTCATATAGATGGAACGATCGTTGCATAACATGTGCGCCTTGATGCTAGATGTCTCGCGTGTTGGCAAAAGGATGAACAAAGCTGAACATAGATTCCGGATGACCGGGAAGGAGCAAGGAACCTCGTGGTGGAGCGTCTGCACTCATAATATTTAATATTATTCAGCGATATAAAATTAACTAATCATCTCCATAGTGGACTGGAAGAGTACGAAACACGACAGCCAAGTGTAGTTACATCATACTAGTACATGGATAACCCACGCTATCACCATATTTCTTGGCTTCCGTCCGACACCTATCTCTAGTAATCCAGCAGCCTGTATCGCTTCTCCCTCCTCATCTCTATCAAAGTGCGGCGGGCTGGCGTTTCTGTCGTCTATTGAGGTCGGTTAACTATCACATGTTAGCGACATGCCAAGAGCATTCTATAAAAAATTCCTTTCACGTTCCGTTTTCAAAAATAAAAAAATCCTTTCACGTACGAATTTGCCTGTATGCTTTGAGCAACTTGCATGTCCTATACTGCTCCTGTTTGATACTCTAACTTAGCTAGAGGTTAGACTAACTCATGACTAACCCTGAACTAACTGTAGCCAAAGAGGTGTTTGGGTGACAGGGTTAGATTGACAATAAATGCACTTCATGGAGAGAGAAAAGTGATTTTTCAGTGGTCCCAATGAGAACTATCTCCAGTTAGCACCTCTTGGGTGGGATAGTTTTTTTGGTGGGTTCGGTGCAACTTGCTCCAATTTAAACCCTCATGCTTGGATACTTTAGGGCTATTTGAGCCCCAACTAGCTCAAACTAACTCTAACACATGGAACCAAATAGGGCCTATGGCCAGTCTCGACGCGGAGCAGTCGCGTGCACTGGGAAGCGGCGCTCTCTCGGCCGTCGCGCCACTTCAAAGCCGGCGCCAGTGAGAGATCGCCTCCGCTCTGGTCGGGCATTAATGCGGCACTGACGCTCCAGGGCGACGCTGACCATTTCACGCTGGAAGTGCGGGCTGGCAAGGGAGTATAGATTTTGAACCGTTTCAGGTGTAGTAGTAATGGTAGTTTGCAAAACTACTCAATTATTGCACTCAGTTTCCTAAGAAATTATGGTAAAAAATGTTACTCCACAGCCCGCTTCCCTTCTCCTTCCTGCTCGTGATTTACGTGGCCATGGTAACGTGGTTGTGTCAAAAAATGTCACTTCCTGCTCGTGATTTGCGTTATATAATTACAAGCAAGATTCTCGTGCATTGCACGGAACATCAATATGCATTTTTTTTACAAAACACCTGTTGTGATTGACCCATGCAGGAGTAATCCAATGTGTAAAAACTAATGATATCTCGAGAATTTTATCGGAAAACTGGTATCTCGAGAATGTCATTGAAAAAAATGAAAGATGAGGGATAAGGCAAGGAGGAGTGGAGCGTGGTGGTGACTGGTGGTCGGAATGGGCGGCGGCATGGGGATGGACGGCACCGGCAGGCGGCAGCGGCCACCATGCATGCTAGATTGTTCTAGAGACTTATTCCTTTTTATTTGCTGAGCAATGAGCTTGCGGGAGATAATGATGTGGAGAGAGGTGCGGGTATCTTTTGTAAAATTATCATAGTTTGCTTTCTATCCGTCAGATATAGATCATACAGTCTGTATTACAAGATGGCAGGCACACCATCATCGCCAACTCATTTTTTATAAGGGTACAGATGATAAGTTTGCTGACTACTAAAGTAAAGTGGAATCTATCCATGTTATGCAAGTAAATAAAGGTGGTTGTTTATCATACGGGTAAGGTTGGATGAAGGGTGGTAGGAACAAATGCTCTGCCTAGAGCATGTGTGTGTGAGATGGAGTCTTAGTGTGTGTGGTGTGTGTGTGTGTGTGTGAGAGAGAGAGAGAGATGGAGTCTTAGTTTGAGTGTGTGTGAGAGAGAGAGAGAGAGAGATGGAGTCTTAG